>NC_056749.1:523934737-523979737 GCF_019279795.1 Protopterus annectens | reverse complement strand
CTTATATTAAAAACTGCCTGGTCTAATTCCCCAATCAAATTTGGAGAGAACATAATCTGGTTTGATAATGATTATTCGTCTGGGGTGATGGCCAAAAGAAAAGAGTGTTTATCACTAATAAAAGAACTTAAAAAAGACAACTCAAAGTAATCTGCTTTTCCAGCAAGAATTCAAATCTTCTTCAGTGATGGCCCAAAAATATTTGGCTCAATAGAAACAGCAGTGACTCATCTATCAACTAATAAAGTCTTAAACAAGATAGAAGAAATGGATTGGAGATCTTTTGGTTTGAAATGCTATGCTGAGAAAAATGAATGGAAAACAAATGACAAGAAGAAGAAGAAGCAACTGAGAGACAAAGATGAAAATCTAAAGATGTTTAAACAAATATTAGAGTAGAAGTACTTATTCAAATGTTTTAACTAGTTAGAGCCAGATTTTACAACAAAACCACAGTGGAATATAAAAATGAACTGGGTGACATATACTGTTTTGAAACAATCTCATTTACAAGGTAAATGCATTTTATTATTTATAGTAATGCAGTATTAACCATCTAAAATAAGACAAATATGAAAGAACTGCTTTAATAACTAGATCAAGTATTACTAACTTGCCATATCGTAACATAGGAAATATGGAATTACCATACATGATTTCAGGCTTTAATAGTTTGATAACACAATGCTATACTGCTTTTGCCTTTAGTGTGAATGGTCTAGGACATATAAAATGATATAACTTTAAAAAACAAGTATAGTCCAAAGAAGTCTGGTTAACTGAGGGTGAAGCAGTGAGGTGTAAACGTGATAGAGGTATCCAAGGTCCAAGGAATCTCCAAAGAATCAATCGAAAATAATAAATTTTATTTTATTTCATTCAGACAAGCGCTTTCGCTAATGGTAGCTTCATCAGGTCTATCTAATACAAATGAATTAAAAAGCTATTTATATATAATCTTGGCAGTTCAATTAGGCATAATTTCATCACTAACTTAAAAGGGAAATGTCACTGCTTTTAAAACAAATTTGTGTATAGATAGAAAATCATGTTTCCTTCTAGCATACTTATATAATTATCTTACATCATTACAAACATAATAAAAAAATACTTATGTACATAGATATATATAAAAAATATATAAAAAATATATTTTTGAATGTATAACAATCATGTATAAACATATGTATAAAAATGAACTAGATCCCTAGGCTTGTATGTGCATATATAATATGTCACAAATGCATATTATGAGTATGCTAAATAATCTGAAAGATATATATTTGTGTGTATGCTGGTGTGATGAAATGGTATATAAAAGTGTATATACAAGAATGTATATAAATCTCTAAAATGTATATGTATATGATATGAATGTCAGCCGTCCATACTTGTGTATGCAAATACAGGGAATATATAACTATGGATATGAACAAACTTAGAAATACATGTAAAAAATGTGTCTAAATCTATATAATAAATATGGCACATATCAAATATATTTAAATGAACATGTATGTCACTGGAGACATGAATGCTGGTCAGAAACTCATTGCATAAATGCTTAAAAAACTTATAAAAACATCTATCAATATTAAATGTATACGCTTCTATATGATTTGAAAAACTATAAATATAATAAATATAATAAATATGAAACACTTATATAATATCGGTACTCTTTAAAGTACATATTCTATGTGAGCATAAATAAAACACATTTAAAAATTACTAAAAAATAATACAATCAAAGTGCATCTATAGATCTGAAGAATGTCTTACTTAATTTTCCTTCTTTTCCTCAATTTGGGTTTTATGGATACTCTCTCATTTAAACCTTTCCCATTGTCTGCTCTTAATCGTATAATCCAATCATTCTCTCTGTCCTCCGTGTGATTACGAATATCTCCTCCTCTACTATTGATTGGTATCACTTCTAAGACTCTGAAACGAAAGGTATGTGTAGGGTCATTTTCTACCACATGTTTAGCTAAGGCGTTATTCTGATAACATTTCTTAATGTGATAAACATGTTCTCTGATGCGGTCTCTAAATCTACGATTAGTTTTCCCTACGTAGAAACACTTGCATACTATGCATACTGATAGATATACTATATTGGAAGTCATGCAATTTGCTGCAATAGTAGTTTTGAAGACTTTCCCTGTATCTGGGTGCAAGAAGGTAATGCTTGTATCTATATAGGAGCAAAAATTGCATTTGCCACATGGCTCAGTATGTCCTATATTAGTAGCAGGCTGACTTCCCTTAGTATCACATAGCATCCTTTTCAAGTTTTTCCGATTTCTGTATTGAAATTTCGGAGTTTCACCTACAATATTCTTTATCTCTCCATTTATATCAAATATGCTCCAATACTTGCCTATGATGTCCCTAATCCTATAACTATCAGAAGTAAATGACGTCATGCAATGAGTTTCTGACCAGCATTCATGTCTCCAGTGACATACATGTTCATTTAAATATATTTGATATGTGCCATATTTATTATATAGATTTAGACACATTTTTTACATGTATTTCTAAGTTTGTTCATATCCATAGTTATATATTCCCTGTATTTGCATACACAAGTATGGACGGCTGACATTCATATCATATACATATACATTTTAGAGATTTATATACATTCTTGTATATACACTTTTATATACCATTTCATCACACCAGCATACACACAAATATATATCTTTCAGATTATTTAGCATACTCATAATATGCATTTGTGACATATTATACACATACAAGCCTAGGGATCTAGTTCATTTTTATACATATGTTTATACATGATTGTTATACATTCAAAAATATATTTTTTATTTTTTATATATATCTATGTACATAAGTATTTTTTTATTATGTTTGTAATGATGTAAGATAATTATATAAGTATGCTAGAAGGAAACATGATTTTCTATCTATACACAAATTTGTTTTAAAAGCAGTGACATTTCCCTTTTAAGTTAGTGATGAAATTATGCCTAATTGAACTGCCAAGATTATATATAAATAGCTTTTTAATTCATTTGTATTAGATAGACCTGATGAAGCTACCATTAGCGAAAGCGCTTGTCTGAATGAAATAAAATAAAATTTATTATTTTCGATTGATTCTTTGGAGATTCCTTGGACCTTGGATACCTCTATCACGTTTACACCTCACTGCTTCACCCTCAGTTAACCAGACTTCTTTGGACTATATTTGTTATTCTACTTCTAACTGAGGGCGTTTACCGTAGTGGTGGCTCTATTTTCTTACTTGATTTTGATTTTATTAATAACCACCTTACGGAGCATTGAGTGTTGTTTCTCCTAATTGAAAAGTGACTTTGTGTACGGAGCATTCTCTTGTTAAAGGATTGTTCGTCTACATAATTTGTGATTCGTTGTCAGACGAACATTAGACTGTTTTTTCCGTTGTGAATTACATTAACATAAGTATGGCAAACATCGAACTCGGCTACAACCCTCGAAGTGAACACCAGAGGAAGGGCTTACTGCATCGCCGTTTTAAGCAGCATTTGGATTGCACGGCTGTTTCAGCATGGAGGCTTGATGCGTTGGCGACGAATGATGACATCGCTGGAGATAACACGAACATGGAGATGTCACACCACCTTTTGGAAGGTGTAGAACGGAGCTTCTTCAAATTGAAGAGGCTGCAAGTACAGCGGATGCACTTGCAATACTGCTTAGATGTAAATATAGTGCCACGAGGTCTGCGCATATTTAATATGCCCAGCCAAGGATGCGATTACCCTGAACTCTTGGCAGCCTGGCAGAAACTCAATTTGGAAGCCAGCAGGAAATATTTGGAGTTACTTATAGAGTTTTTTGCGCCAGAAGAGGAAGCGCTGAATAAAGAAATCAACAACAAATACTCTACCATCTATAATGACTTTGATGAAGGTACTGTAACCCCTCTGTTTGAAAACATCTTAGATAGTGTGTCAGCACTGGAGAGAAAGCTGATTACACAGAAGAAACATAAAATCAGCAGGGATTTAACCGACTTTAAATCTGGCCAAGTCTTTGCATGGCCGAGATATAATAACAATAGTAATAATGTGAATCAAGCTAAAAATTTCAGTAACTCTTCGTAAAATGTTCATACTGTGTCGCATGTATCAAATGTTTCTTCATCTCTTACTAGCATAAATGTTTCACACAACACTGATAGTAGAGATGTGAATATAGGATCTAGGAACAGATCTAATTTAAATAGTTTAGATAGTATTGCAGCAGTAAGGTCAGTTACTGCAAGAGGGAGAAATGCAGACATGGGAATTAATAGTAACAGTACCAATTGTACTACCAATGTTAATACTTCTAATCTAAATGTTAATAGAAGCATGGTTACAACTGACTCCAATACAGCTGCACAGGCCTTACAACATAATATGAGCGAGATAACACCTGTAGAGGACGATACGAATATTTTAGAGACTACAACAGCCATGATAGGTGGTAGTGCTCTACAAAATAGTTCAACGAATGAGGAGGCTGTGAATAGAGAACAGGTAGGAGGTAGAGAGTTTATTAATAGTCATAATCCCGATGATTCTAACGATGTTATTCATATCATGCATCCCAGCATGAATGAAGACATCAATTTATATCCAACGATCCAGGTGATTGAAAATAAAAATAATTCTGGTATCAATGTTGAAAATGCAGAGGTAGTTGTGAGGAAGAAAGTATTGGATTCTCATTCAAAGACAGGACACGAGACAACCATGAATATCTCTTTTCCCCTCCCAGTGCGTCTGGAGAAGGGCCCAAGGCGCACGCGCTCTGTGAGCCGGGGCGACAGAAAAGGAAATATTCGGCGGATTTTCCTCAGAATCAAACATTGAGGAAAATGTGGAAGAAATAAATGTTAGTTCAGTATTTAATTTGTCAAATAGAGTTTTGACAAAAGATGAGATCTCTCTATTGGAAAAGGGCATGAATTTCATACCGAAAAGTAATAGTAATATAACGGAGACTGTATCAGATCTGAAATTGTTTTGTAGAAACATTATGTTAAAATTACAGTTCAAAGACACCAATGACGTACAATATACAGATAGGAAATTCACTTTTAAGAAACTCAGTGATTATGTTCCAATTAATCATCCTATTATAGAAACCTATCAACGGTTGACAGAAGATGAACTACACAAGTATCACAATGAGTATAGAGATAGGAGACAGTATCACTCAGACAATCTGACTCATGGTGAGAGAATGGGTTTAAAGAGCCTGCAGGCTGACAGCACTATTGTGGTCAGGCCAGCAGACAAGGGAGGACGAATTGTAGTAATGGATTTAAATCAGTATTATGCAGCTATGAAGGATATGTTAGGTGATAGATTCTATGAAATCATAGATTCTCATGACATAAAAAATATCATAACAGCAATTAAGAATATACTAATGGACCTCATTCATAACAACAAGATTGATGAAGATTTATTTGGTTACTTAATGATCAAAGAACCATTAATCCCGATCATGCATGGATTACCGAAAATCCATAAGAACCAGGTCAACCCTCCCATGAGACCGATAGTCTCAGGACGAAGTTGGATTACTGAGCATCTATCTGTTTACATAGAAAAGAATCTCAGACCTGTATTAAACAACAATAAATTTGTACTAAGAGATTCGAAACAATTTTTATTAGATTTATATGAATGCATTGGTGATCAATCTGAACTAGAGCCATTTATGTTTGCTACATTAGATATACAGTCTTTATTTACAGTTATACCGAATAGGGAAGGATCGTCCTTTATCTCTGATTATTTAAGGAAACATAGTGACTATAGTATGACTAAGATAGATTTGATATCTTATTTTATGGACCTGGTCTTAAATAATAATATATTCATGTTTGATGACATTACATATAAGCAGGTGGATGGGGTAGCCATGGGCACCCCATGCGCCAACAGCTATGCTAATATGGTATTGGCGCACTGGGAGGAGGAGGTGTTATTTAAAACAGGACTATTTGTTGAGCAGGTTACATTCTATCGACGCTTTGTCGATGACGTTTTCCTGTTATGGAAAGGAACGGCAGAACAACTAGAACTATTCCTTAGAACCATCAATGACCTAACGGGCTTTCTTACTTTTACACTGAATTACTCAAGGAACAAGATTGAATTCCTTGATTTGTACATAGAGAAATTGCCCAATGGGTTGATTAATACAGGGATTTTTCGTAAAGCGTGTTATAGTAATTCTCTGTTAATGAGATCAAGCATGCACCCCTCATTTGTATTTAAGAACATCATAAGAGGACAGGGGATAAGGGCCTCCAGACTTAATCCAACAACTGAAGGTTTTAACTTAGAACTAGATCTGCTGAAGGGTAGGCTATCAGAGAGAGGATACCAAGAACATGAGGTGGAGAGCAATTTACAAGATCTACCTAATTTAAGGACAACCACTGCCACACCATATTTTGGCCCTGATAATCTACATAGAAATACAGGTACTGAGTACAGTTCCCCAGTTGTAAAATTCATGACGTCATTTACTTCTGACAGTTATAGGATTAGGGACATCATAGGCAAGTATTGGAGCATATTTGATATAAATGGAGAGATAAAGAATATTGTAGGTGAAACTCCGAAATTTCAATACAGAAATCGGAAAAACTTGAAAAGGATGTTATGTGATACTAAGGGAAGTCAGCCTGCTACTAATATAGGACATACTGAGCCATGTGGCAAATGCAATTTTTGCTCCTATATAGATACAAGCATTACCTTCTTGCACCCAGATACAGGGAAAGTCTTCAAAACTACTATTGCAGCAAATTGCATGACTTCCAATATAGTATATCTAGCAGTATGCATAGTATGCAAGTGTTTCTACGTAGGGAAAACTAATCGTAGATTTAGAGACCGCATCAGAGAACATGTTTATCACATTAAGAAATGTTATCAGAATAACGCCTTAGCTAAACATGTGGTAGAAAATGACCCTACACATACCTTTCGTTTCAGAGTCTTAGAAGTGATACCAATCAATAGTAGAGGAGGAGATATTCGTAATCACACGGAGGACAGAGAGAATGATTGGATTATACGATTAAGAGCAGACAATGGGAAAGGTTTAAATGAGAGAGTATACATAAAACCCAAATTGAGGAAAAGAAGGAAAATTAAGTAAGACATTCTTCAGATCTATAGATGCACTTTGATTGTATTATTTTTTAGTAATTTTTAAATGTGTTTTATTTATGCTCACAATAGAATATGTACTTTAAAGAGTACCGATATTATATAAGTGTTTCATATTTATTATATTTATTATATTTATAGTTTTTCAAATCATATAGAAGCGTATACATTTAATATTGATAGAAGTTTTTATAAGTTTTTTAAGCATTTATGCAATGAGTTTCTGACCAGCATTCATGTCTCCAGTGACATACATGTTCATTTAAATATATTTGATATGTGCCATATTTATTATATAGATTTAGACACATTTTTTACATGTATTTCTAAGTTTGTTCATATCCATAGTTATATATTCCCTGTATTTGCATACACAAGTATGGACTGACATTCATATCATATACATATACATTTTAGAGATTTATATACATTCTTGTATATACACTTTTATATACCATTTCATCACACCAGCATACACACAAATATATATCTTTCAGATTATTTAGCATACTCATAATATGCATTTGTGACATATTATATATGCACATACAAGCCTAGGGATCTAGTTCATTTTTATACATATGTTTATACATGATTGTTATACATTCAAAAATATATTTTTTATATATTTTTTATATATATCTATGTACATAAGTATTTTTTTATTATGTTTGTAATGATGTAAGATAATTATATAAGTATGCTAGAAGGAAAAATGATTTTCTATCTATACACAAATTTGTTTTAAAAGCAGTGACATTTCCCTTTTAAGTTAGTGATGAAATTATGCCTAATTGAACTGCCAAGATTATATATAAATAGCTTTTTAATTCATTTGTATTAGATAGACCTGATGAAGCTACCATTAGCGAAAGCGCTTGTCTGAATGAAATAAAATAAAATTTATTATTTTCGATTGATTCTTTGGAGATTCCTTGGACCTTGGATACCTCTATCACGTTTACACCTCACTGCTTCACCCTCAGTTAACCAGACTTCTTTGGACTATATTTGTTATTCTACTTCTAACTGAGGGCGTTTACCGTAGTGGTGGCTCTGTTTTCTTACTTGATTTTAAAAAACAAGTGTTTATGATTTGTTTCTTTGTAAACTATGTGCTAATAGTTAAAAGAGTGCTAATAATAGTAAAAATGTTTGGGGGCACTTTTCTGTGGTGCAATGGGTGCTGGTGGTCATTTTAAATAAATTAGAAGAAACTAAAAATAAAAAATGGCTCTCTAAGCTCATGGCCTGTTCTAGAACTCTAAAAGCTTCACTTACTGTTCTATGCTTTCCCACTAAGCCACAGGCTGGTAAAATATGTTTTAATCCATCTCGAGGTGTTACAATAAAAAAAGCTGTTAGAGTCGTTTGCATATTCATAAACGGCCAAAAATGAAAATACTTGATTACAGAGAGTGAATAGCACTTAAAGCAAAGCAGTATGGGCTTAACTTAAACCAAAAGGCTCTTAAAGTGACAAGTGCATATTTTCTCCAAAATACAAGTGCTTCAAAGCATTATTGAGTATGCACATATACATAGCATAGATTTAAGAATTCTAAAAGGAAATTATCACAAAAGTACTATAATATATGCAAAGAAAATGACATCATGAACAAGACAGAAGTAATTGATGTAAACAGTTAATGCAAACTCATATGTATGCATACTAGGACACATAGGTATACAAGAAAGTAAGACTACTTATAACAACAAAAGTAATAATTTAACAGATAAGAAACCAATAAATAAATATATATCTGCACAAATTTATTCAGTAAGAAGTTGAACCATATGAAATAAAGAACTAGTATGTTAGGATATAAATGGCATATAAGCATTATAAGAATCAACATACTTAACAAGACTGGTAAATAAGAAATGACACTCATATATGATAAACATAAACAAGTCTGATGTCAGTCCACAGTTAGTCATTAACTATGAAGTTAGATTAAATTCAATTGTTAAACAAGACATGCAGCAATACTGATATGTTTAATATACTAAGAGAAGTTCAGATATTATTTATGACAAGCTTAGGATTCTCTTGTGCTTCATAGAGAAAAAGAAGGTAAAAGAAAAGTTAAAAGTAAGAGATTACATGAATCAGATGAAGCCTTAATAAATTCATATTAATTGCTGATACTATCTAAAGTATAAAATAACACAAAAATTGCATATAACTTATCTATTAAACAAGAACATTATGAAAGCCTATAATATGAATACAGACCTAAATCTAAAGATGTAAAGAATTCAACTCAACAGATGAATGCATTATATAAAAGTGTTGTTTTTTTTTTTACAGAGGAATTACATTAGAAGCTAAAATGTTATTATGTATTAAAATCTACAATTTACAACAACATTTTCATTAACCTGACTGGATGTTGAAACAAATGAAGTTTCATAAGGCTCTGTTTTCTTAACAGTAGGAAATATGAACCTACTTGGACTGTGTACACACAGGGTTTGCAACAAATACTAACAGTCATCTTAGTTGTATATTAAATCTGGCATAAACAAACACTAAAAATAAAATGGTTACTTAGAAATATACATATGGGTAAAAGGATATATATGTATACAATGATGATAAAGCAAGAAATGTATCGATAATAAAGCACTGTCTAAATAAAATGTTGACACTATACGATAGATACTGTTACACTGAAAACAGATGTTGGTTGAAGGACATTAAATGATACAGTGAGATAAAATATAAGATGTATATACTAGAACAATGTAGTATTTAAAGTTGGTTATACTATTTTATTTAACTATGGACAGTAATATCATATAACAATCTCTGTAATAATGTTTAATTGAATATCATACAGTTCAATAGCTTGCACACAAAGCAATAAGAATTTGATGCTTTTAGTTATATTTTTTGTTGGGGAAGCTGAGGGAAGATGTTGACTAGAGATAAGAGGGATCACTTGAATGGTAAACCTATTCAAGGGTGGGATGTTTTCTCCCATGAAGGGAATGATTGGTTGTTTATATTTTAAAGCCACTTTTAACGCAGACAGTTTTTATTTGTACCATTTAAATGGCTGTCTATGCAATGCATTTATAACATATATGAAATGAATGGTAAAAGGTTTTCAGCACACATACAAGGTTATGTGCAAACGCAAAAACAGGACAATGGTTAAATACAAAGGTATAGTTAGTCCAACTGTGAAATGCATTTCTATCAATGTCAAAGGCTTAAATAACAACTGTAAAAGAAAACTTACACCAGGAGGCATGTCTGATATTGAACAAGTGAAAGGAAGTGCGAGTAGCGTTTTATAGCTAAACGCTGATATTAATTCACTTTCCAAATCTAAAGTCAACTCGGGAAATGGGAATGTAGATACTTCCAAAAATAACATTCAGGAAAGTAAACAGGAAGATGAGTACACATGCTGTGGGGCAAAACCAAAAAAGACTGTGCCTGAAAGAACTTACGTTGCAGTGTTGAACAACCAGGCAACTAAAGGTACTGTTAATTCCTTATAATTGACACTAAGACCTTGAATACACTTTTGTCTCAACGGACAACTGAATTCTCTAATGACTTTGAGAAACGTATCCGTGCTGAGTATGATTTTAACAAATGCACTGAGCAGTCTCAAGAACAAGGAGCCAGTTCTTGGCTAAAACTAATAGCACTGTAAAGAACATGATTTTCCTTCTAGAGAAAAAAGTTAGAAAAGATAAAAATGTTACAGATGGATAATGCTTATTTTGTAAGATGTATTCAATTAAAAATTGTACCTCAAGGTTTAAGTTTTTTTTTAAATTATCTTTAGGTGCTGATTTGACCGATAAATCAATTAATGATTTCTGTAAGTTTTTTGATCACTTTGGGTTTGAATACATGAAGTTATTGATTAAATACAATGATAAAAAGTTAAGTGTCTTGATTGGTGAAGTGGATAAATTGAATTTTGATATTGCCAATGATTTGGTGATCCCACAATGGGAGAATTTATACTGGAAATGGTTTTTACTTGTTAAAAATAACTGTGATAAAATATTTTTTAAGAAGGTGAAGAAAATTGAACGGGACTTGGAACAAAATAGGGGTAATGTTTACCCATGAAATAAAAGTATGACTGATAAAAAGGAATAAGGGCATTATACAAAAAGAAGGGAAAAGGTATACCAACAACTACAGAGGAAGAGCTCAGAGCAAGGAAAAATACAGCTCTTCTGTTGCTGTATTATACAAAAAGAGTTAATAAGGAAACTAAAGGGCAAACATGGGAATGAAATAACAGTAAAGGACAACATTGACAAAATTTTCACATGAAGGCAAAATATGGAGCTTGGAACAACAAGCAGGCATACTGGGGACTCAGGACAGGAAAGATTTTAAATGAGATGGGGAGGGGAACAAATGTACCCACAGGGAGAGGACATGTACAAGAGATAATTAATAATAACCAGGTATTTTTTCATATAAGAATTTTAATATTTATAATTACACAAATATAAGGGTGAATAAAGACCATTTCTCATTGTTCTTCAAGGGGGTGCAATTTGTTCCCACCATAAGCTTTATAATAGTCGATACCCTAGTAGAAACAAAACTGTATTTTAAGAAACTTAATTTAGCTATTTATTTTAGAGAGAAAAAAATGGAACAAAATAATCAGAGTTTAAAGAAAAAAAGTGTTTTTAACCCTCTTATACACAGACCTTTTCAGTGCTTGAGAAGGTTATTATAGAGGACCTTTATGAAATGCAAAGGAAATTTAAACCTAGAAAGACCAGAAATAAGTTTAATTTAGATATGAAGAAATGGAAAGTCCTTCAGGAGGTACGTAATGATCATAATATTTGTGTTATGAACCCTGACAAAGGAGGGTGATATAGTTTTATATGACACAATAGAATATTTAAATAAGATGTATGGTATTTTAAATGACACAGGAACTTATGAAACAATTTCACTAAATGAGAGTAATATAGCATATTGGAGAATGGACTTAGATTTGGAGGAATTTTTAATTGATAAAAGAATAACTATTGATATAGAATTTTATAAAAGTTCAGAACCCTGTTATAGCGACCATATTCAGAGTTCAAAAGGTCCACAAAAATGTTTTAAATCCTCCTTTTCATCCTATTATTCCAGGAAGTAAATCAAAGACTTTCCCTTATGATGTGGTTACTGACAATTGGATAAAACACACTTATGTAAAGGTATAGCATTTGTTCAAAAGAAAAAATGCCAGCACCAAGGAGGATCTAAAATTATTTATTGAAAGACTGAAACTAGACCGGTTTCAGCACAAAGCTTTCTTCAGTAGTAAATTTTCAAAGTGTCAAACATCATCAACTTATATAGCTTTGAGGCATTAAGATAGAATGACATCACTTCCTGTAGTCAACATACACCAAAAAATGGTTAATAAATGCATAGTTAATGTAAAAACCATCAAAAATATTAACATAGGAAATGTAAAGATGATGTTGGTCAGCTCCTGATATTTCATTTATGTTCATAAATACTCACATAAGACAAATATGATTGGCATATATTATATACCTATAAGTAAAGAACATAATGAATAATATACAGAAATGAAAAGCCATCATCAATAACCATCATCAGTAACAAAACTGGATTGGGAAAGTAATCAAATAATAAAGAATAATCATGTCTCCAAAAGAGATAGATAAAAAGATGTCTTGTTAAATGGGAGATGTTCGGAAAACACATAAATCATAATTTGTCATTCAACCCCGGAGGGAAAAGCCCCCCCAAGTTTGATGATCCATCTTTTTTCTTTTTTATTCAGAATGTCATGCCACCCTGTTTTGAATGATCGATTACCAGTTATATGATCAATAATAGCGAATGAGAATTTAGCAGTAAGATGTTTAATGGTATGTCTGTATAATGCATTAGTTAATCTTTGGTTCCTGATGTCCCTAAGGTGTACAGAGATCCTAATGCAGAACTGCCTTGATGTTTGTCCAACATAGAAGGCCTGACATGTACATGTGGCGAGATAGACTATCCAATCTGAACTGCAGTTTCCAAAAAATTCGATGTTATGAATTTGTCCAGTGTTTTTGCTAGTAAAACAAGTGGTTTTAAAAATGTAACTACAAAAACTGCAGTGGCCACAAGGAAAGATACCTGTGAGTTTGTCCCCTGTAAGTGTCCTCTGTGTGAGGGTGTCATCCTTAGGACTTGTTCTTTTGTAATGTGAAAAAAGAGAGCCAAGCGTTTTGCCCTTCCTATATGAAAAATAACATCGTTCCCCTAGGTAACCTTCCAAAAGTGGATGTGAGTTGAGTATATTCCAATGATTGTTAATAATATTAATCAAGTTTCTACTGTTCCTGCCATAAGTTGTAACAAATCTACATAAGTCAGTGCCTTTGTCTCTTTGACAAGTGTGATATTGTAAAAGGGAATCCCTAGGTTTGTTACTGCTGAAATTCGCTGCAGAGTTAATGATCTGTGGAGAATAGCCCCTGGACAAAAATCTGCTTGTTAAATCCACCTGATATGTTGTGAGATCATCCTCAGAAGAACATATTCTTTTGATCCGCAGAAACTGAGATTTTGGTATATTTTTGATAATATGTTTAGGATGAAAGCTTTCTGCATGTAAAAGGGTATTGTATTGTGGTATTGTATAGCATTTGTTAAAAGATTCTTGGGACTTCTTGAGTCGGTTGAAAGAAAATTTATGGGAGAAGTATCTAATTTTTTTAACTAAATAAAAAAAAAAAAAACAATCTCCATAGTATCCCATAAGTCTCAAAACAACACACTAAACAAGTATAGTGGGTCCAAAAACAAAACAGTGTAAGAAATGTCTCTGTGTGGAAGATTTTCAGTCCATATATCTCTATTTAATCACTGTATATTAATCAGATCAGACAATAGCAGTAGAAGTAGTGAACTTAAACTCATCTTAAGTAAAAAAAATAAATAAATAAAAATATTAAAAAATATATAACTGTGCAGAATTACTAGGTATTCAAAAGTAATCTAAGCAAGGCAGGCAGTCTGTTTCCAGTCGAAAATCCTTTATTAAGTCCACAGACAAGTGATCCAAAAATAAAATTTATAATGATGTGGTACCTCTTATTTAACCAGATTATTAAGTACATTATTAAGTCTTGATTTTATCCAAGACAATATACTACATGGCTGGAAATATACCAACCTTAGTCCATTTGGCAATCAAAAAAAAAAAAAAAAAAAAAAATATATATATATATATATATATATATATATATATATATATATATATATATATACACACACACACACACACACACACACACACACACATACACACACACACACACACACACACACACACACACACATATACACTATGCATGTAAAAAAATCAATTGGAAAAATCATATTCTATTTTCATAATCTATTGTTAACAAAGATTGCCTTCATCCTTATAGACTTCTTCAGGTCTGTGTACAAGAACCCTAAAAATGATCTATAAAAATATTATTGTATAATTAGTATTGTTATTACACATCATTTTGAATAAAGTGGAAAAAAGAGAACCAGAAAACGAAAAAAATAATAAGAAAAAATGTATGATGATGAAACCAAAATATACACTTCAATTACAACTGATGTAAAATGGTATTTAAAACCAACTGATAGAATAAAATAAAATAAAATTAGTCGTATAAACAATGTGGCAATTTTCTAAGTTCCAGTACACTTTTAATTGAACAGTAGTAGTTTAGTCCAGGTTTCCTAAAAAAGTTCAGCTTTAATTGACACATGAGTTTATGTTTCTCCAGAATATTCGGGATGTCTCCTTCAAGATCACCCATGTCTATGCAATCCAGGATCTGGATTTTAAAACCTGTGTGTCTTTTATGAAGATTTATAATCTACTTAATAATCTGGTTAAATAAGAGGTACCACATCATTATAAATTATATTTAAAATACATAAGGGTTATATTATTATGACTCCTACTAAGTAGTGCAGGACCATCTCGAATGTCACACTGATGGGGGAAGGGATGTGAATTTAACATGTGTACCAATAACTTAAAAATATATTATAAGAGTAAGTGTTATCACGGTCCAAATTCTCATTTTACTAATAAAACAAATAAATGCTCCAAAAGTTCTAAATGCTAGTTCAAACAATGACTGAATCTGTTTTCTTATGGTTTGACAAAGCCCTGACAGGGTGAAAGTGCTTACCAATAAAACAGCTTGGATTTTACTTGTCTTTGGCATGAATTCAGTCATTGTTTGAACTAGCACTTATTTCTGCTTCTTGAATAAACCTCAGTGAGTGCTGGATTTATGCTGATTTTTGTTGTCAGCCTTGGTTTGCTCCTGTGCTTCTCTTTTGGATCAATAACTTAAAAAAGGCTTTTGCTGGTACAAAAACCCAACAAAAATCAACAGAAACCAAAAACTGAAGGTACCAATGTAGATCAAATCATGGATCCAATGTGAAAACAAATATAGTAGTCCAGTGTAGTAAAATCACACAAGTAAAGTTTAATGGTAAGCGCTTTCACAATACAACTAAGGATTGCTTCATCAGACAACTGAATAAAATTACTGGTCAAATTTTAAAATTAGTCCTATTACAAACACACCAATCAAAATGCATTATTCGCAGAAAGGACCCTCCCCCATATAACAAATCAATTAATCTTTACTCATAAAATAAGCCTAACCAAATGATAAAAAATGTATAAAAATATATACAAATAACATATTACTTATATAAAGCACAAAATATACAATATCTTAAAGAAACATAGTGTAATGTGAGCATGTGTAAAAAAAAAAAAAACTCGCCCCCTTAGGTACTGCCCTTGAATGCACTTTTTACACAGATTATTATGTGCTATACTGACATGAATTTTCTGAACAAAAATTATAAAACTATAATGACTGTCATTACTGACCAACTGCAATCCGCAGTGATTTATCTGAAAAAAATGTTAATAAGGATCAGGGTAAACATATGAGGTAAAATCAAAGATAGTATGCAAAACTGGAGACAAGAGGCAGACTATTCTAAGTCACTTAAGTTTACAGAACAGATTTTGCTTAAACATGCATTTTCTGAACATTTAAATAACTAAAATTATGAATCTCTAAAGAAAGATATGATTATATATATATATATATATATATATATATATATATATATATAAACAAACACACACATACAGACACACACACACCCAGAATTTCCTTTTTGTGCAATTAAAGATCTAATAGAAGGAACTAATATATTATTAATGAGCAAATGGAAAAATAAAAGACTTACTGGAGGATATAACTTCCTAAAGATTTTCAACTTATGTTGAAATATCCTATGTCACAAAACATTAGTCTAATATAGAATGACTAATAGTCCAAGGTATTAAACTTTTTTTTAATTCAAAGCTAGATACAGTGAGATTTTCACAGCCAATTGAGCTGCCTAATAATAAAGTCAGTATCTGCATTTTATGATACTAATATAATTAATCTTCTTTTAGAATATAAAATCTATTTAAATGATAAATTTTGGAACATGTTGTATCATGACAAATATGAGTTATTTGATCATTCAAATAAATATTGGATTCTTGAATCTGTAGCCAAAATATCTAGATTGCCTTTCTGGAAAATGCACACATGGAAAGCTATTCTTAGAGTATTCTTTACACCAAATAAGTTAAATAAATTGAGATGTAATTCAGAATAGGAACTGAATTGGGAGCATATCATATTTTATTGCTCAAAACTTTCTGATTTTTGGGAAGAAATTAAAGATTTTAATAAAATTATATAGTCAGATAATTGTCTTTATAATAATCATATTCCTTTAATGATTAAAAAAGTTTCCATTAGTATGGATTACCTTAGCTTGTTAGCAATTACTATGAAATTGTCATTAGAAGCTCCACTAACCCCACATGATTGTCTTACAATATTAAGAGTAATCCATGATAAAGAACTTATTTTAATTTATTTATTTATTATTATTTTACATTTGTTGACCGGGCTAGTCTAGCTGGATACATTTCCATTTTCAGTAGAGGCCCGGGGAGAAAAGCTCCACATAAAATTGAACAAAAAACTTTACAATAGACAAGTAAATGGACAAAATCATAATAGATGAATAGACAAATAAAAAATATAGTACCAATAACAGATATATACAAAGAGAGGATCACATTTCTAAAAATAACATTAAGTAGCTGAAATAACATCAAGAACAAGGCACAAAACAGAGAGCAAAATTGATTAATAATATTATAAAGAACTAATCTTAGTAACAGAAGGAGAAAGAGAAGCACTAAAATAGGAGAGGAGGAAGGGAAGCAGTATAAGAAAAGAGAAGGGAAAGTAGTGACAGATTAGCATAGAGGTAAGAAGAAACAAAATACTCTAAAAGGAGGTAGACTGAAGCAGATACAGTAAGAGAGAGGGAAAGTATAGTAGTAGGAAAGTGCAGAGTAGTAGGAAAGCGCAGAGGAGGTAAAGGATTAGTCAGGTTTTGAACAGGAACAGAGCCAGTGGCTTTGGAAGTAATCTTTGATTTTGTGTTTAAAGAGAGGCAGAGATGTAGTAAGTGTTATGTCGCTAGGAAGCAGATTCAAGTTCCTTCCTACAGTATTACTGAAGAGAGAGTCACCGGCGGAATTATAAGTCTTTGTTATAGTAGCCATAAGTTTACTGGATGAGCGAAGGGAGTTTAGGTTGTTGTAAGGGATTAAAAGTTTAGAAAGAATAGGGGTTTTGTTTGGTTGGTATAAGATTTTATGGGCAATGGTGAGTTGAGGGATTAACAGAAGGTTTTGTAGTTCAAGCCAGCCTAGAAGTTTCAGGTTAATACAGTGATGAGTTCTAAAAGGGTTACTAGTGGCAAAACGGGCAATGTTGTTGTAGCAAGTAGCCAGTTTGTTAAGGTTGGCTTTCTTAAGGTTAGTAAAAATTGGTGAGGCATAAAGAAGAGTAGACAAAAGATGAGAGTGGGCAATCTTGGCTCTGGATGATGATGTTAGGAAAGGTTTAATTCTATATAGGCTTTCTATTTTTCTATTGACTTTTTTAATGGTGTTGTTGATATGCTGGTCAAAGGAGAGGTTGTTATCAATTGTTATTCCTAATAATTTTGTTGTTGGATCAGGAGCAATGAGAGTGGCATTATTTGAGGAGATGGTGAAGTCCAAGGGGGTGGACCTAGTGCTAGGAGAAAAAAGGAGAAGTTTAGTTTTTTTGGCATTGAGGAGGAGGTTGCGTCTGGTGAACCAAGTTTCTACAGTGTTGAAGACATTTTGAGTAATAGATGAAAGTTCATTAGGAGATGAAGCAGAGCAGATAAGGGTGGAGTCATCTGCATATTGAATGCAGGTAGATTGAGGAATTGCTAAGTGAAGATCATTGATGAACAGGGAGAAGAGAAGAGGTCCTAGAATGGAGCCGTGAGGTACACCGATGGAAACGGGTGTGAGTGAGGAAATTTGGTTTTCCCAACAAACTGCTTGCTGTCTATTGCCAAGGTAGGATGTAAACCAGTTAATGGCAAGATTATCAAAGGAGAGGGATGTAAGAGTGTTAATTAAAATGGAGTGGTTGACCATATCGAAAGCTTTAGAGAGGTCAATGAAGAGAGCAGAAGAGAGAAGGTTGTCGCTATGGTTCCTGTTGATAGTATCTACAAATGATAGGAGAGCAGTGGTAGTACTGTGATGTGGTCTGAAACCATGTTGACAGTTTGCTATTATGTTGTTTTGAGAGAGATGCTGTAAAAGTTGTTGGTGAATACATTTTTCCATTATTTTTGCTAAGGGAGAAAGGAGGGCAATAGGTCTATAGTTTGAGTACTCAATGGAGTTTCCACCTTTATGTAAAGGGATAATATGGGATATTTTCCATATGTCTGGGATGGTTCCCTCTTGGATTGTCCTGTTTATAAGTATAGATACGGGATATGCAATTTCTTTGGCAGCTTTTTGGAGAAAAAGTGAAGGGAGCTTGTCAGCAGAAGGGGTACATGGCTTCAGTTTGTGGATAAGTCTAGAGATGAAAGATGTAGGAATAGGTTGTATTTTAAAGTTATTTGAAGGGTGTGTTTGGTTTATGGGTGGGCTGGAGTTATTAGTGCTAAGTTGTTTAGCTAGTGATAGAATAGTGTCAGTAAAAAAAGAGTTGAAAGCATTTGCAGTGAGGTGGGGAGTATCTGGGTCGGCATTGAGAGGGGTGGGAGTTTTGGATGTTCCTGGGGAGAGGATTCTATTTATAGATGACCAAAACTGTTTGGGGTTGTTATGATGAGTTTGTTGAAGTTTGCAGTAGTAGGTTTTTTTGTCAGTAATTATTGCGTTTTTAGTTGAGTTTCTAAGTTGGCGGAAATGAAGAAGGTCAAGGGAATTTCTATGGTTTCTCCATTTAGCCCAGACTTTATTTCTGGAGAGAATTAGCTTTTTAGTTTCTTTAGAGAGCTATGGGGCAATATTGGGTTTCATTCTGATGGTGCGTTCAGGAGCATGTTTGTTGAGAATGGATAAAAAAGTGGTGTTAAAGTATGATACTGCATTTTCAAGGGGAAGAGATTTCAGGGGGCTCCAGTTGCATTTGCTGAGTTCATTTTGAAATAGGTCTATGTTAAAATTTTTAGTACAGCGTATTTTTTTGAATGTTAGTTGAATGTTAATTAAATCTAAGGCTGGGCATAATTTACCAAATTTTAAATAATTTTTTAAATATCAGATATTTTAACAATATGAAATCATTAATAAAAATCTAATCTTACGTAATCACATTAAATAAACAGATATGTTTTATTTTACTTTATTGATTTTTTAATTTGTATACTTTTATTAGTTGTTCTAAGATATACTTTATTTTACATTTCTGACAAGTGCAATTAGCAAGCCCAATACACTTTGTACACAGTTTAAATAGTTATTTCTCTTAGGTTGTGTGCTTTTTTCATCTATGACTATATAAGTTGAACTGATTATATATCTGGAACCTTAAACAATATTATATCCTGATCATTTGCTCATGATAATGTTATATATTTTTATTTATTATTATTCTTGTCACATATTCAATATCTTTTTATGAAAAAAAGAAACATGAAAATCTAATGACTGATATTACTGACAGATAAGAGGCAGAGTAAATTAATTCACTTAGAATGTTAACAGATCATCAGGTTTTGCATCCACATGCATATTATGAACAACAAGAAATAAAACTCTAATAACTTATATTACTGATTTAAAAAAAATAAAGACATCAATGAAGGTCTGGTGATGGCTTTCAACTATAAGCAGGCTGCTTCCTGCAGTTAAGAGGACAAGCCTTGATTCTTTCTCTCTTTATTTGTCTGCTGTGTGACTATAAGGAAGTTATTAAACCAGACGGTGCTCTTCGGTTGCCCCTTTACCTTGTTTAAAAAATAGAAAGAAACAAATAACATAAGTATGAGTCAAAAAATTCATGTGCCATTTCTAAACAATAAAAATGTAGCTGCAGGTGGGGTAATGAACCAGTCCATCACCCTACACACACACAGCCAAAGCAATAGCCCATTACATGGCTGTTTCTTTCCAATTACCATAAATAATGTCCAAACCTGACCATGTGCATCTTATATTCCTCTTTACTTCTAAATGATGACAGAGATCTGTATTTAATTTAAAAATGTTATTAAAACTTTTACAGCAAAAATACCGACATCTAGTTGATGACCTAAACAAAGTATACTCACATTGAAAACAGGATTAGCATGAGCAGCAGTAAACTTTTCTTCCTTTTGAGCTCACATTTATGCATCTAGCAAACTGTTAAAAACAGATGTACTAGAATTCTTAGTCAAATTGCATAGAGTGTATCATTATTTAGGGGCTATCTAAAAAGTGCAGGAATTCAGAAGAAAAAAAAACATTTAATGCATTTGCTAAATGTATGTGTGTGGGATAGCCTTCCAGACACAAATGCATTTTTTTTAGCAATAGCAATATTTAATGAAGTAATTTAGGCCATTAATGAAGTAATTTAGACCACTAATCTGCACAAGTAACTGATTTCTTTGCAATTGAAACTAATCTGCACAAGTAACTGATTTCTTTGCAGTTAAAAGCATTCTGTATCTTTACAAATCTTTATCTGTTTAAAAACTTTCATTTGTGGCTTTCTCTAGTGCTTACTGTCTGTAGACTATTGTTTTAGTGACCCCCCCTCCCAGTTGGTGTCTTGCTTTTATACTTGGTGGCTTTGCAGTTGCCTGCCCATACTATAAATCTGATCTGTGACACTCCTCCCAGTCTAGTGTCATTAGCTCATTCTACCTAATACAGAGAGAACATTGGATAAGGCCTCCTGTTTCTCCTTTTTCCCTTTCAAAAAAAAAATATTTTTTTTTCCTGAATCTCCTTGTGTTCTGACTGTGCTTCTCAAACATTTTGGAAATATAGAGTATATTTCAGAGCATTTATTATAACTGTAATTGCCTTAATATTGCTAAAACTCAAGTGTTCTAGGTTGCACTGCATCTGAAGTGTTTGTGTGTTTTAGCTGCTTTTCTGTATATACAGACTTCTCTGTTTCTTTAACTAAGCTCTGCAAAGTTGTTTTATTGCATTCCTGCATGTATTTCTGAGTTTTTTGCACTTTTAAAGTTTGTTTTTGCTTAGTTTAACTGGTAGGCTACACATTCAAGTGTGCTAGCCGAATTAAAGCATTTACTGTGTTTCTGTACCTAATTTCTGCTACTTTGTAAAAAAAAATAAAAAAAAACAAAAAACAAAAAAAAAACCTTGTTTCCCACCTTTACTGAACTAGAATAGTCCAGTCTTCAGGTATTGCTGATCTCTGGGCTGTGTCATAGTTCCTGAGTTGCCCATATCCTTATTTGGATAGGAGGAACCTTCTTTGTTCACCTGTGAGAGTGGGGAGCTCTGAGCAGCCTATCTGTCCCTTGAGGAGTGGTTACAGCCCAGTAACTTGTAGCTTATTGGCCATTTTGGGCCATTTCCTATCTCTTTCTAATCCCCTGCTTTAAAGCCAGCTTTAGCGCGCTTTTGTAAATTAAAGTTTGTCCTGTTTGTTGCATTTACCTGTTGAGGCTACACACTCAAATGCGCTAGCCTGTATTACATATCTATTGCATTTTCCTGCTGTTTGTTGCTAAAAAGAAAAAAAAACAAAAAAAATATCCTTGTTTCCCATCTTTCCTGACCTAGAGTAGTCCAAATACAGGCTTTGCTGTATTCTGGACTTTTGCAAAGTTCCTGCTTTGCCCATTTCCTTTCTTGGATAAAGGGAGGCTTCTTTGTTCACCAGTGGCAGTGGGGAGCTTAGAGCAGCCTATCTATCCCTGGAGGAGTATTCCCAGAACAAGAATCTGGCAGTCTATTGGCCATTTTGGGCCAATTTCTAGCTCTTTCAAGTCCCCCTGTATAAAACCCGCTTTGGCGCGGTTTTTGCAGTTGTTACTACTCAGCCAAGCTCCTTGTGGTCCTGTAGAGTGGTGCTAGCAGCAGAGAGGCTAAAAGAGCGACTGCTAACCTGATAAAAGTGCTTTTTTTCCTGCTACTACCTGGGCGACTGTCCAATCTAGCTAAACTGCAAGTATTTCTGCTTCTTGAACTGTTTTAAACTGTTTAAAGTTGTTTTTGCACCTGCACTTTTAAAGTTTGTTCTGTTTGTTGCATTTACCTGTTGAGGCTACACACTCAAGTGCGCTAGCCTTTGTTACATATTTATTGCATTTTCCTGCTGTTTGTTGCAAAAAAGAAAAAACAAAAAGATTATCCTTGTTTCCCATCTTTCCTGACCTAGAGTAGTCCAAATACAGGCTTTGCTGTATTCTGGACTTTTGGAAAGTTCCTGCGTTGCTCATTTCCTTTCTTGGATAAAGGGAGGCTTCTTTGTTCACCAGTGGCAGTGGGGAGCTTAGAGCAGCCTATCTATACCTGGAGGAGTGTTCCCAGCACAAGAATCTGGTAGTCTATTGGCCATTTTGGGCCAATTTCTAGCTCTTTCAAATCTCCCTGTATAAAACCCACTTTGGTGCAGTTTTTGCGCTTGTTACTACTCAGCCAAGCTCTCCTGGTCCTGCAGAGTGGTGCTAGCAACAGAGAGGCTAAAAGAGCAACTGCTAACCTGAAAAAAGTGCTTTTTTTCCTGCTACTACCTGGGCGACTGTCCAATCTAGCTAAACTGCAAGTATTTCTGCTTCTTGAACTGTTTTAAACTGTTTAAAGTTGTTTTTGCACCTGCACTTTTAAAGTTTGTTCTGTTTGTTGCATTTACCTGTTGAGGCTACACACTCAAGTGCGCTAGCCTTTGTTACATATTTATTGCATTTTCCTGCTGTTTGTTGCAAAAAAGAAAAAACAAAAAGATTATCCTTGTTTCCCATCTTTCCTGACCTAGAGTAGTCCAAATACAGGCTTTGCTGTATTCTGGACTTTTGGAAAGTTCCTGCGTTGCTCATTTCCTTTCTTGGATAAAGGGAGGCTTCTTTGTTCACCAGTGGCAGTGGGGAGCTTAGAGCAGCCTATCTATACCTGGAGGAGTGTTCCCAGCACAAGAATCTGGTAGTCTATTGGCCATTTTGGGCCAATTTCTAGCTCTTTCAAATCTCCCTGTATAAAACCCACTTTGGTGCAGTTTTTGCGCTTGTTACTACTCAGCCAAGCTCTCCTGGTCAAAGTGAAGTATTTTTATTGAATAGTAACACTTCTATAAGCTGTTTAAAGTATACTGCTGCATCTATATCTTTAAGTTTGTTTGTGGTATAATTTTGTACTGTTTAAGTTTCTTTGGGGTAGCATTTCACTTCAGACACTTCTTTACTGTGCTTTTGCACTGGGAAAACTGGGTTTGTGCATCTGCTGGCAGTAGGTGTTTACCTGGTCTATATGAGTTGGGAAACACACAAAAGGGCTCCAAGTATAGTTTTTGCACTTCTCTGCACTTGATTTGCACTGTTCTGATACCTAAATAACATAGACTAGATTCGGATCTACTGAATCTAGCCTGTTGATACACTTGAGCACTAAACCAGCCATCTTACATTAAGAAGAGCTCCACTGCACCCTTGTGGCAGAAAAGTATGGATCCCGCCTTGTCTGAATTGGAAACTGCTATGGAAATGTTCATTGTGTGCTTTCCTGTTGGTAGATTAGCTTAAAAGTGCTTTAATTTCACCTGTATTGAAGCCTCATGTTTGTGCATTGCAGCGTACATACAACAGGGGTTAGGGGCATTCTGTATAGATGCAAACACTTTAAAACTCAAATTTTCTCTAGACATCTGTCAGTGGAACCCTCCCAAGTTTCTACTGCACTACTAGTGCACTGAGCAGCATTGCCACACTTATCATCCACAGTCTTCAGTAGAGCAAGCACCTTTGTTAGTTGTAGTACAAAAACTGGTCAAGCTAGCCCACTCCCTTCCCTAATGGTACATTTGGTAAAAACCTGCTATAATGGATGGTCAGTTTCCCATCAGTTCACCAGCCAGCCTGAGTGACACAGCCTGAGTGACTAAGGCAATGTAGGATGCAATGTAGTAATTGCCTGATGTATAATGACAAACACTTACTCCTAAAACAAACAAGTACCCTATGTGAGAGATCTAATTACACTATGAAACAGGAATCAATTCTCTCACATAACAAAAAACTGGACATAAAACAAGTTGTCAGAACATATACTTCACCTCTTACACAAAATGAGGTCTTGACACATGAATCCACATATGTGCAGGTACTCACTAGAAGCCTACCAAAAGATTAGAGATCTCCCAAACATATACCACTTGCACACACTGCTATGCAAATATAAACCACTACACATAATAACACATACACCAGTATCTCAACAAATAAGCCTTTAAGGCAAAACACCTAAAAAAACCTAATGTCTTGGTCATAGGTGACTCCACAATGAGATACTCAAATGTCCCTCTCACCAGCTGGACAAGGAGAAGGTCATGGTCAGCTGCCTGTCAGGTGTCAAGATCCGTCAAATCACACATGCACTCAAGTCACTCAACAACAAGTACTGTTATAACTCTGTCATAGTCCATGTTGGGGTAAATGACTTGAAACATACCTTTCTGGACTATATCAAGAGAGCCGTAACTGAACTCTCAGATTATGTGTCCCAGGCAGGTATGACCATAGCCCTAAGCAGAGTCCACCTTCACTCAGAACAATATAACAAAAAAATGATTGACTTCAACAACTGGCTTAGGCATGTGGTGTTAGTCCAGGGGGATCCAGTATCTTTCAGCTTAGGAAGACACGGTCAACAGGTCACGCTGCTTAGCCAGAGATGGTCTGCACCTGTCTCCTCAAGACTTTTGGATACTGGCAAATGTACTTGTTTGTGTGTGTGTGTGTGTGTGTGTGTGTGTGTGTGTGTGTGTGTGTATGTGTGTGTATATATATATATATATATATATATATATATATATATATATATATATATATGTATGTATAAAAACACACACCAAAATAAAATCTATCAATCATGAAGTAACAATGATAATGCTACCAAGAAACTCGTAGGTCTGTGTTTTTTGTAGTGCAGATGCACAATAAAGGATTTTGATTATCGTTACTTCATGAGTGCCAAATTTTCTTTTTGGTGTATTTTGTGATCCATACACCTCCTGAGAGACTGTGCAACACTTTATATATATATATATATATATATACATGCATACATATACAAATACACACACACACACACACACACACACACACACACACACACACACACACACACACACACACACACACATAATGGGGGGATTCATAAAGGTTAAACAAAGCAAACACAATGTGTACTCTTTGAGTAATCTTTCTAAATGAGTAGACAGCAAAAACACTGCGGTAGGTCTGTTCTTGAATTCAGAAAAGTTACCTCATGTTATCTTTTTATGTATCCTTCCAAATATGTTTAAAATGTTCAAAGCAGTATATTTTTTTACATTTCTATGTCTTTTCCATTACATGACCCTTTATGGGTTTGATCTTTGAATTCTGTTTATGCTTGATTGCTTTTCCTTGTGTTTCTAACTGGTTGTTGTGACATACCATGTTTTTACACTTCTCATTCATGTACCTTTACTGTTGGATCTGAAGAAAAGAAAAAGTGCTCAACTCTCATTTTGCATGCATTCTAGCAGTTTTTCCTTTAAGTAAGATTACTTTTTTTATCAAAATGCTGTATGATTACAGTAAGTGAGCAAACAAAAATAAGGATACATATCTTCTATGTATCCAGGTTTTGTCACTTAAAGACATACTAGTGAAAACCATATATGATGTCTGCTCTAAGTTCTAGAACATCAACAAACAGGGTTACTTTATTTAATACAAGCATGCCTACTGCAGTGAGATATTTTTGTCATTGTATATATATATATATATATATATATATATATATATATATATATACACCGACTCCTTAAATGAAGAACCATGCATTTGATATAATGATGTCATGCATGCCTGCAAACTAAACTGTACTAAGCATCCTAGGTTCATATCTCAGAACAGAATAAATATGAATTTCCTATTGTTTATCAGTGTCATTATTAATGTCAGCCACAAAAGGAAACACATACTAGTTATCTGTATTCAACACAGACAGAAGCAGAATCTGTCAGTAACAAAGAAACTCTCTCTTCCAAGGATATTCTTAACATACATTGCTAACATGCAAAATGAAAAGACATTATAAATGCTTCAGGACAAAATGCTACCCATCAGCTATATGCTACTGTTTTCAAACAAGAACGGAGACTGAATGATTTAGTCTCTTACTTTTGTCATAAATTGCATTGGAGGTATGAAATACTATTTTGTTATAACCGCATTAAAAGATATTAGAAAAAAGAATATTCAACCTAGAAGCGACCACGGTATTTAGTCAAAGTTGTATATCTGTGGTAATTCTCCACATAAATTGATAATAAAAAAGATAATACATAAAAAGCTGTCCACTTCATTTTCACTCATTCACATATAACTGTGAAATGTAATATATTCTAAAACTTCACTTTCTGTATACTTTTCTAATCAACTTTAAGTTCAACAAAATATATGTAAATGTGCAAAATGTGTAAATGCAATACTATTTTATAAACAGTGAAACTGCATAACAGAGGGCCATGTAAATTAAATATTTCTTTTGCTTTTCTTTATTTTAGCCCATATTATATGCTTTCTGTTAGGCAAACACATACCAACTTGCAAAGCCTTTGTCCACTCACTGAAAAAGTGTAAAAATATTTTGATTGCATTTGTCTGAAAATTTTCAAAATAATCTAGATTGTTTTCTTCTGTTGTTCATTGTAAGCAACACCGGATTGTGTACTGTATACACATTTTCATTTATTTCTTTATTTCTGTACTCTCACATATTTTCATTTTAAAAGGTAATCCATCCATTATACTATGCTACAATTCACTGATTTTAATGGCCTCCTGAAAGAAGTGTGAGACTTGCATGTGTGCATCCCTAACACTTGAAACTGCTATAAGAAAATGGTGAGTTGTGTAATTTGTTGTTACACCTTCCAAGCATACCCCCTGCACTTCCATGTGAGCTGTACCTTTCACAGCCCTGTAAGTGTAACTTATACATGCTATGTCTAAGGTCACTGTACTTCGCAACAGGAGAACATTGTAAAGACCGGTCTTGGACTTTGTGTACTTCACCATAGTTGCAGTTTTACATCTGTAGTTGCAAAGATTACATTTATGGTCTTTGAATTTTCAACAGGCATCATTTTTTTCAATATTCTTTTTATGCCTGTGGTACCTGGCAGCTATCAGCCTTCCATGACCAAATGGCATATTAATTCACTCAGTGGTCTAAGATCCAGTCAGGCAATGCATTCCTCACACAAGATGAGATCCAGCATTTGGAAAGAATCACCCATGAAGCTCCCAGGGATGTTTCTCTATGCCCTCAAACCTGATTTTCACAGTGGTTAATGCATGCAGCTCAGAAAGCTGGCCTCCATACATACAAACAACTGCCCATGCCTGAATTCAGCTGCAACATATTCCACTTGGCTGCTCTGCCCACCCCATGACCTGACTGCTGTTGTTATATACCTTGTACCGGTGTGCATATAGCTGCCACTAGGTGTCATTATAGAATGGGTTTAGATAACCCCATGATGGCAAAGCTTGCATAGGTTGCTCAATCATATCCTTTCTTTGCTAGCACCACCAGCCAAACTATGGTCATCTGGCTCAAAGTCAGGACTTTATCTGTATGTGCCATGAAACCAGGCAACAGCACACATTTTAACATAGCTTCCATTATCAAGATGAAAACAATAAAGCCAGCAGATTATTTGGGAAAAAAAAGCGTTTTACAAAGGGGAAACCTTAATATAAAGGATTATGCTTGGGATAACAATCATAATCAATTATTACATGTTCAAAACACAGACACCAAGAAATGCACCTCACGACTGGAGTAAAGAGAAACTTCAGATATGAATCTTGACACCCTTGTTGAGAACACATAAGTCGTTACCATTGTAGAGGTCAGAGCATAATCTTAATTCTGTTTCATCTATTACTAGTTACAGGGAAAAAAAAGTATTGGAACACAAATTGCTTTGCACCTCTGAAAACCATAAAGCACTGAGTGTAGACACACAGACAGTGGATAGAAGTGAAGTGTCCTTATGGTATATAATGGCTTTGTTGAGAGCTGGTATACTGATTAAGGTGTTTACTTCACAGACACAAGGTACAGAGTTTGATTCTCACCTTTAAAAGAAAACTTGACTAGGCTTAAGATGACTCATAAGGCCATTAGTACTTACCTACAAGCCTAAAAGTGGTTAAGTTCTTTACTCTTAGTTTTGTTTATTGGTGCAACAATAAGGTCTATACCATTTTCTTGGATGCTGTTGGTGACTGCTGCTATAGTTTATCATGAGGTAAGAGCAAAGAGGCTTAATACATTTTTGCTACATGCACTTCTTGCCTCAGAAAGGTGCTTAACAAAGCTGTTTTTCTCCATTATTTGAAATATAATTGGAGTTCTCCATGCAACACACTGTTTTTTTTTGGACTGCAGACCCCTACTTTGTTACATCATCTAATATAAGGTTTTATCATCACCATGGTAATGAGCCTGTCCGGGTGAGAACTAACCTCCTATTGTGCAAGGATAGCCACCAACAACACTCTACTCTAATTTTATCAACTTAGTTTACACATGTGAAACACTTATAAAATGTGTGGTAAATTAAAAGAATGAGATACAATGTTTGTTCATTAAATTATATGTCTGTTTTCTACTAAGGGAATAGCTAACAGTTAAAATGTCATGTGTCATAAGAAGTAAAATATAAATAAAAATGAATCCGTTTGATGAATAACATTTTGCCATTTCAACTAAAAACAAAGAGTGAAAACTACAAAAAGGACTGAGTCAATATAGTCTTCACAGGGCAGTATCTTAAAACCGTAGTGAAGGCTCATGGAATATATGCAAATCACACTTTAAGGGCATACTTGTGCTTCAGCATCATGGCTTCCGACTACCCAAATTTTATACTTTAAACTTTTTAAGTCTTTACTGGTGCATTCGGGCCGATAAAGTCAGCGCTCACTATTTGTAGACATGCCATGTTTCACTCTTTTTTTGAGCTCATCAGTGCAGCATAAGTGGATTGTTTGTCCATACTTAGGAAAGAAAGAGTTCAAAAAACAATCCTTAAATCTGCAAACATTAAGGTGTTTGTAAAATATCCAAAATAACATCCAAGCCATAGGGTAAAAGGGTCACACAGACAAATCAATGATGGTTCAAAGATTTATATGCCTTGATCAAGGTAAGTGCCTCCTTGATATGTATGTTCTTGTGTCTGTCCTTAGTGTCCAATACCCCCACACTTTTATTCCTCTTGAAACTGTTCCTCAAGCAAAGTCAAAGTGTCTTTGGTTATTGACTGCTTTAAAGCAGGGAAGGAGATGGGGAGACCTGGATTTTAGGATATCTGTTGTCTCCACCAAACAGATTTCTCTTCTGACAAACACCAGCACTGGGATTTGAAAATATATAGTGTGTTGATGCTGGGAAAAAAGAGTTTTCAAATGCCACAGTAGTTTACTCATGTGAAGCACTACCAGGGTTATCATGAGAATCAAAGATGCCATAAGACCCAAAATCCTGTGGTATTCCCTTGCATTGACTGAATCATGAGTAGAAAACCTTACAGATAGTTTTAAATAAAGGTCTATTTTTTCCTGTGGAAGAAAAGCTCTATGAACTGAGATGTCTAGTTGACATCCCAGAAATAATTCTCTGACATATAACGTCCAGGGCCTTTGGCTGACTAAGTTCACTGATAAGTGCAAATTGGGAGCTATCATAGATTCCCCCATACCACACATATCTTACAACAGGGTCTAACACAGACAAATGATTGGTTCCAAAGTCACTAAAACTCAGTGCCAAGAAAAGCATTATACTGCCTTTTGGGAAAACTGACACCCAGCCTAATTACTTCATTGATAAGACATCCCTAAGAGATTACCCAGTAGTCAGGGATCTGGGAACACAGTTAGACAGTAACCTGGCCTTTAACCAACATGTAACAAAGGTAGTAAACAAATCATTATATGTTGCTCAATTTATAAGTAAGGGCATGGCATCCAAGCTCAAGGAAATCAAAGTGCTACTTTATTTGGCCCTCATCAGGCGCTCCATTAAGTATAATTCCCCCTTTGGCATGTACCTGACCAAACATATGCAACAGTTTGAATGTCTAAAAGATTCCTTACTAGGAGATATAGGGAATAAATCCATTGTACTATGTGGATTGCTTTTAAGGCCAATCTCTATATTCTGTCTCTTACAGGTTTCTGAGAGGTGATCTATGCCAGGCATACAAGGCATCCTCGGATCATAGGAAGTTACTAAGCTAATGGCCTTAGGGCGCTTAGAAGCCTAGCCAAGTTCTACCCTCATTTCAATGATCAGCACCTGCTACCCCTGTCCAAGAGGGACACAGGCGGAACCCCCTGGGTGAATTTATGGTTACCCATCCAATTGTCCCAATTGGGTTTGAAGCGGGCCAATAAGGTGTTCTGTTTGACATGAAGTGGGAGTCTGTTCCAAAGGTATGCTAACCTCTGTGACACAAATCTGCCCCTCCAACAGCTTCTATTAATGTCACATAACATGTTAAGGTCTTTAAAGTGAGTAACCCATGTACCATTTGTCTTGCAGATAAGCATTTCCAATAAAGCAGGGCCAGAGTTTGCCTTATATGCAAGGCAGAGATCGCCTCTGAGTAGCCTGTATGAAATGGATTAAAGTGGCAGTTATTTCAGATGATTCAAATAGGACAGATGCTGAAGAGCTTGTTTAAACTGGGGAGGAAGTGTTTCCAGTTTTGGGCTCACTCCCTCTTACTATTAGATCAAGCCCTAATGTACCTTTTTCACATCTGCAAAATGAACAGTATCAGAACCATTATATCCAATGATTTAAAATTTGTCACATAAATAAGACAAGTTGGTGAAACAGATATGTGTCTCAGAGGATCTCCATGCTCTGCAACAAGCAACTAGTCCATGTGAAGCAGAGTCCATCCCTAACCCTATTTAACAGTAACCTTGACCAGTGGATGGGAAATCAGAAATTTACCCCGGGTCTGGCCCCCATGTCTCTGATAGGCAGACAGTAATGCCCAAACTAAGCTACCCCCCACATAACCTCAAGAATCTTCCTAACAAACCCCCTCCTAACAAATGCTCATGATACACAGGGACACAATAGGGTTGGACTGCACTGTTAGGCTTGTAAAGGTCCTGGTGGTCGTTAGGCTAGTATATAACTATGAATGTATGAACCTGTGTGAATGAGTCAAGAAAGACTTTTGAATGCTCTAATGGAATCCCTGCTTATGTAAGAGCTCTCTCACTCAGGAGACAGAGAATCTTAACATCTTGAAAAAGACTCTGCAAACATAAACAAGTCATTCAAATATGGAAAATGTGGATACCCTGCATCCTACAATGAACTATAGCTGAAACTAGGCCCTTTTTAAACATTCAAGATGCAGTGGATAGTCCAAAGGGTAAAGCAGAAAGCTGATAATGTGATCCAGACACACAAAACCTTAAGAAACATCTGAAGTCTAGATGAATAGGGATGTTACCAGAAAACTTGAAAGAGGAAGAAGAGGTAACAGGTTGTGAAGTGACATCATTTTGAACTTGGGCAGTATCACAAACAGGTTTAATAATGAAAGACTCAGAACTGGTCTCCAAGTATTTTCTTTCTTTGGAACTAGGGACATTCTTGAATAAAATCCCTTCCCTACCTTGGAACGAAGAAATGGTTCTACCACTCCTTGGGATAGCATGTGATGAAGAACAGGAGAAAACAAGAGAGTCTGATCTGAAGGATGAAGAATGACCCCCATGAAAAGGAGGAATTTCCTTCCACTGCCATTTGTAACCTTGATGAATGATTTTCAGAACACATTTGTCTGTAACAATCTATTGCCAAAAATGGATTCAGAGTTTCTGAAACAAAAAAAAAAAAATAAGGGGCAAGGATGGATGGAGAGTCGCAACATCTCTTGAATAGTCATTCAGATTTGTTGGACTGTCCCCTTGTCATTTCCTCTTAAAATATTGTTTGCCTGGATTTTTGACTGTTTTTTTTTTTTTTGCAATATTGAATGAGGAAATAGAGAATCCTTTGGACAATTTGGAAAATGAAGACTAAAAAATCTCATGTTAACATCATCCGGGAGGTTCAAAGAAAGCATCCATGCAAAACGCTTCAAAACAGTACCAGTGGCCATCGCCCTGGAAGAAATATCAACAGTGTAAACCACCAACGACCAGCAAAAAACGATAGTGAACACGCAGTAATGAAGAAATAATGATTATTTATTTATAATTCCTTCAAATCCAGACTGGTTTCAGCTATTCAGCCTTTATCAATGAATACAATAAAGTTTTTTTTGAATGAAATGAAGCAGCCTGCATTTATACTAGTCTCTGATTACCTGGAAGCAATATTACAGCACCACCCATTGGCTGGAGTAACAAAGTGCATGTTCCATTCTTGATTAAAGCATATGATCAGTGACATAAAAATGCCAGAGGTGTAGATAATAAGTCATATTTTTAAAGATAAAAATCAAAGCTCTGGAAGTAAGCCATTATATTTATAATCAAAGCTCTGGAAGTAAGCCATTATATTTATAATGGCTTACTTCCAGAGCTTTGATTTTTATCTTTAAAAATATGAATTAATATCTACACCTCTTGCATTTTTATGTCACTGGTCATATGCTTTAATCAAGAATGGAACATGCACTTTGTTACTCCAGCCACTGGGTGGTGCTGTAATATTGCTTCCAGGTAATCAGAGACAAGTATAAATGCAGGCTGCTTCATTTCATTCAAAAAAAACTTTATTGTATTCATTGATAAAGGCTGAATAGCTGAAACCGGTCTGGATTTGAAGATATAATGGCTTACTTCCAGAGCTTTGATTTTTAGCTTTAAAAATATGACTTAATATCTACACCTCTGGCAATTTTATGTCACTGGTCATATGCTTTAATCAAGAATGGAACATGCACTTTATTTCTCCAGCCACTGGGTGGTGCTGTAATATTGCTCCCAGGTAATCAGAGACTAGTATAAATGCAGGCTGCTTCATTTCATTAAAAAAAAACTTTATTGTATTAATTGATAAAGGCTGAATAGCCGAAACCGGTCTGGATTTGAAGGAATTATAAATAAATAATCATTATTTCTTCATTACTGCGTGTTCACTATCGTTTTTTGCTGGTCGTTGGTGGTTTACATTGTTGGCTTGACCCTGCATGCCATCCTTGCGGAGTGTATGGTTGTTTGCAGAAATATCAACAGTGTCATACGCACATACTACACACAGTGAGTAGTGATCTGTGCAATAGAAGGTACCAATATATTTAAAGTAGATTTTCCTCACAAGAAGAAACTGCAGATAAAACATTCCTCATACTTTCACAAGTTTTCAGAACAAATTTTAACATACAAGCCTGACAATTCAAAATTCTGAAAATTAGACTGCAGAAGTATATACTTATATACTATTTCCCCATACCTATTTATAAGTTTATTTATTTCTTTTATTTTACATTTGTTGACCGGGCTAGTCTAACTGGATATATGTCCATTTTCAGTAGAGGCCCGAGGAGATAAGCTCCACGACAAACTGTTAACATAAAAAAAATTACAAAGAAATATAAAAAATGAAATTACAGTAATATATACACCGACAAATCTGGTTAATAGGAAAACATTTGAATAAGAGCTATCAAATACAATGAAAACTGGAGTTTCAAAAATTACATGGAGGTACATTCCATAATGCTAAAAGGAGGCATACAATCTAGTTCAATGTTCAGGTAACGTACATCACTTAATGGCAAAGAAAAAAAAAAAAAAGCAGGAGGTATACAGTCTGATGCCATATACAGTACATTACACAATGAAAGAGGCTGATTAATGATTAGTAGTAGTAATAATTAGTTACGAAGAAAAATTAATAATAAAATGTTTTTAATAATTTTTTTTTCTAATAAGTGAGAGAGAGAAGGAAATTAATGAGATACAGAGCATAGAGGCCATATATTGTTAAAAAGTAAATGACAGAAGAATTAATTAAAAGAAAAAAAAGGGGAGACAGAGAATAATTTGGGTAGAGGACAGGTTTAGGCAGGTTTAGTACAGTGGCATGACCAGTTTGTTTTGAGAAAAAGTTTCAGTATTTTTTTGTAGAGTGATAAAGAGGAAATAGAGGAAAGGTCACAGGGGAGAAGATTCCAGAATTTCCCCACAGTATTGGGGAAGAGAGAATCCCCAGCCCTGTTGTTAGATTTAGATGTTTTGACTACAACTTTCTGAGATGAACATAAGGACTTCAGATTATTATAGGGGGTGATGATGGTAGAGAGACTAGGAGTATTGGAAGGTTGGTAGAGAGTTTTATGTGCAATGATTAGTTGGTGGTACTTGATCAGATTCTGTAGTTCCAGCCATTCAAGCTGCTTTAAGTTAACACAGTGGTGAGTTTTAAATGGGTTACCAGTAGCAAATCTGGCTATATTATTGTAGGAGCTTTTCATCTTACTGAAGTTGCTCTTAGGTTGGTGAAATGGAAGAGGCATAGAGGAGTGTAGAGATTAGATGAGTATGTGCAATATTAGTTCTAGCTGTGGGTGATAGGAAGGGATTTATTCTGTACAGATAGCCAAGTTTTTTGTTGACAGATTTAATAGTGTTGTTAACGTGTATAGCAAAGGAAAAATTGTTGTCTATTGGTAGTTAGGTCGGGTGATATTATGGTGACATTTGTGGAAGAAACAGAAAAGTCTAAGGGGGAGAATTTCAGATTAGGATTGAAAAGGAGGAGTTTAGTTTTTTGGGGGTTTAAAAGTAGGCAATGATGAGTGAACTATTGTTCCACAGTGTTAAAGACATTTTGGGTAATGGAGTGAAGGTCACAGGAGGTTTTAGTGGTGCATATAAGTGTGGAGTCATCAGCATATTGTATGGAAGTAGCTTGGGGAATTGCTTGATGAAGGTCGTTGATGAATATGGAGAAAAGGAGAGGTCCTAATATGGACCCTTGAGGTACACAGAGGTTAACTGGTAGGTGGATAGATAGAGTGTTATGACAAAGTACAGACTGTTGTCTTTTATTTAGGTAGGATTGGAACCATTGAGAGTGCATGTAAGGACAGGGATTTGAGGATATCAATCAGAATTTGATGATTTACCATATCAAATGCTTTGGACAGGTCGATAAATAGTGCTGTGGAGAGCAAATTGCAGTTACGGTTTTTGTTGATACAATCTGTAAAGGAAAGGAGGACAGTGGTAGTGCTATGGGAAGGTCTGAAACCATGTTGACAGGTAGAGAGCAAGTTATTGTGCATTAGGTGGTGTAGTAACTGTCTATGTATGCATTTCTCCATGATCTTTGCCAAAGGGGAAAGAATAGCTATGGGACGATAATTGGAGAATTCGATTAAGTTGCCACCTTTGTGGAGGGGGATAATATGGGAGACTTTCCAGATACTAGGGATGTGGCCTTCATTAATAGTTCTATTGATAAGAATGGAGATGGGGTAAGCAATTGATTTGGCAGATTTCTGTAGGTATTCAGCAGGTATTTGGTCTGCTGAAGGACAGCATGTTTTCAATTTTTGGATTAGGGCAAGAATATGGATTGTTGGGATTGGTTGGAGAAGAAATGGTGGGGGTGGCATTTTGTTGTAGGTAGGTAAAGTAAAATTACCAGGTGATAATTGACTGGCTAGTGTTTGGATAGCGTTAGTGAAAAAGGAATTGAAGGCATTGGCAGCATACATGGGATTTTCTTGGTCAGTATTTTGTGGGTTTGGTGCATTGGAATGACCTGGATGTTGTAATTGGTTAACGCTCGCCAGAACTTTTGTGGGTTCTTATGGTTAGCTTTCTGAAATTGAAGGTAGTGGTTTCTTTTATCTGATAGTATAGCTTTCTTAGTGTTATTTCTTAATTCTCTGAAAATTTGTTGGTCAACAGGATTTTTGGTCATTCTCCATTTAGCCCAGTATTTACTTCTAAGATGCATTTTCTGTTTTGTTTCTTTTGAAAGCCAAGGGGCAGATTTGGTTTTGAATCTGATTGCACAGGTTGGGGCATGGTGATCAAGAATGGCTAAAAAATATGAATTAAAGTATTGTACTGCTTCTTCTAGAGGGAGGTAATTTAAGGGAGACCAGTTGCATGCTCCAAGTTCCTTTTGGAAGAGATCAGGGTTGAAGTTCTTTTTGGATCTGATATTCCTGATAGTGGTAGGAATGGGAGAATAGGATTTGTGCCTGATAATATAGGTACATGAGCGGTCACTTATATCATCAGGAAGGGATCCAGATTCATATGTTTGGGGATGGTTGTTTATAAGAATTCAGTCTAATGTGCTTTCCTTCTTGTTGTTTTTGTCTATCCTTGTGGGGGAGGTGATGGTTTGGGAGAAACCGTGAAGGTTAATGTGGGTGGTAGGGTGGCTACTATTACAGCAATTCCAATCAATGTTTATATCACCAAGGATTAAAGTTTCTTGGGGAAGGTGTTGAGATAACCAGCGTATGATATTTTCCATGGTTGTGTTGTTGTTACCGGGGGGTAGATAGATACAAATAATGTAGATGGCTTTGGCTTTGTTAAGTTCAAGTTTGGATATGAAAATTTCTGCATTGGTATTCGGTGATGGTTTAGTATCATAAGTAGTTAATTGTAATCCTGATTTAGATAGAATAGCAACCCCCCACCCTTTTTGGTTAAGGTCAAGTCTTAGAATATTATACCCTGGTGGGATGACTTTATTATCTTTAGTTGTAGGTTTTAGCCAGGTTTCCATTAAACAAAGAATGTTGAAGGAGTAGATATCTAAGATGGCATGGAGTTGAGCTATTTTATTGTTTATGCTTCGAATATTAAGGTGAGTTACAAGGAGTGAATTAGATTGTCTAGTGATGAAAAAGTTAGTGGATTGGTTGGGGTTGGGGAGAGAGGTTGGGTTACTTAATGGCCCTGGGTTTGGGCGAATGTATCCATCTTTTAATAAGTGGAGTTGTTTGAGATAGTATGGACTAGGGAGTTTGCTATTTGTGTGTAGGGATTTCCTAGGATTGAGGTTGGTATATCTAATGTGGTGTATTCTGTGATATTTTGCTAGCAGGTAACTAGGAGTAGTTGTTATGTTGGCATGGTTCGAGAGGATGGGTAGATATAGGGAGCTGGTTTGTTTGTTAGGGTGGTGAAAGTATGGAAGTAATGGAGTTTCATAGTATTATATTCATAGTATATTTCATAGTATTATATTCATATTAGTTTTAAAAGAAAAAAAAATAATACGACAAATCTCAAAATACAGCTTTGCTATACAAGTACCAGGCCAACCACCAATGGAAAGCAAATGTGCATCATGCATGAGGATTTCACTGAATGTATATGATGATCTTGCAATAAAGAAGCTGTTTGTGTTAAAAAAATGGTACCTTTCTAATTTTTCATTTCCATCTGTTTCACTCCCACAAACCATGAAGGTCCCCTCCTTTTGTTCTCTTTTCAGGTCATGCATTGTTTCAGAAAGGAAATTGTCTCAGCCTGTGTAACCTAGGATAAACAACAGAGATTATGTAGTTTTTTAGTAGTGGTCACCATCCACAGATTTACATCTGGAGAGTATCTTGTTGAACTCAGTAAGATGCTATAAACAAGCAAAGTAAAATCACTTTTCCAGACAGTTACTTGTACAAAGCCATCTTTATAAGAAGAACAGGGATTAGTTATATTGCAACACTGAAACCTCAGAGAGAATCCCACTTGCCTTAGTACATCTTGCTCGCCAGGAATCAGATTAAATCACAAAACCTCCTAGACCTAGTACTCCAAATGTCAAAGCCCTTCAAAAGGATAATTATTCTGGGATATTTTAATATTAATCTCCTCAGACCTTCCAGAAATGCACTACAAGACAAAATCACAGACAATAGCTTTGTTTAGCTTATTACACAACCTTCAAGATCTGACATAAAAATATGGTATTTCCTCTCTCTTTAACCTATATATTACAAACATTCCAAATAACACTGCACCTAACTTCTTGCATCCTCCTTTAGTTAGTAGCCACTGCCCCTTTATATTTAATTTCAACTTAACCATTAACCCCATCCTGGAAATATGCTATCTTTAGATCCAAATCCAAGAAAAATAGCATTGCCCTTTGTCATAAAAGGACATACTGCCAGCCCAGCTAGCTGGAATTTTGTAAATAATTATATGGCATTTGTGAATTTTAATATGATCCAAAAAAAACTGCTGTGAGGCAGTTAACCAGTTCTCAGTCACAAATTCAAATCCAAAAAGAAAAAGAAAACTGTAAACACTCTAAAACAACAAATGTTTAATCCAAGTTCAAGTTCGCAAACTTGAACTTGGATTAAACATTTGTTGTTTTAGAGTGTTTACAGTTTTCTTTTTGGATTTGAATATTAATATGATTTATATAGAAGTGTGACAGGGAACACTGCCAGCCCAGCTATCTGGAATTTTGTAGGTTCATAGGTAGATACTAGGCTATCTGCCCTAGGGCATTTGTAAGCCTAGCCAGAGTGTATTTGGCTTCTGCCTCCCTATTAGATTAGCCTACTGTGCCTCTGTAAAGTAGGTCACAGAAGGTACCCTTTTAAGATAAGTTTACTGTGCCTCTGTCTTGCAGGGACACAGAAGAGATCCCAGGGGTGAATTTGCGATTTCCCATCCACGCGTCCAGATTTCGCTTGAAGAGGGTCAGCGAGGGGCTATGTCTAACATGAATTGGGATTCTATTCCAGAGTGAGGGGAGCCTCTGGGAAATGAATCTGTCCCTCCAGCATGTCCTCTTTATTTTTGTGCTGAGGTTTAGGTCCCTGGAGCGTGTAGCTCTAAGGGACTTGGATTTTTTGAGGTGGAGCATGTCCATTAATTCTGGGTTTGACATGGCTTTGTACGTCAGGCATAGATCGCCTCTGAGTAGGCGGTAAGCAACTGAGTAGAGCTGGTGTTTCTTTAGTCTAGCTGCATAGGACATCTGTTTGTAGCCCATGATCCTCTTGGTGAGGTACTTTTGGGGTCTCTCCAGTTGCTGCAAGTGTCGGGTAAGGTACATCCCAAAAGGGGCATTGTATTCAATTATGGGCCTGACGAGTAGAGGGGCACAATGACCTCTCGATCTAGATGTGAACCCTTTCGTGATAAGGTGGGCTATATAGAAGGTCTTTCTAACCACTTTGACAATGTGATTATCAAAGGAGAGATTACTATCTACGTTGGTCCCCAAATCTCTAATTACTTCTTCTGTACTTAATGGATTACCACCTATGTGGTAGTTTGTGGGCACTGTTTTCCCAAAGGGGATGACTATGCACTTTTTAACATTTAGCTTGAGGCCATGGCTCTGGCACCAAGCATCCATCTCTGTGAGACCCTTTTGGAGGATGCTTGTGTCAGCTGGAGATTCGATTATGGCCCCCAGTTTGCAGTCATCTGCGAACTTTGTCAGCTATAATCCCCCTGTGTTAGCCTGAACCTCAGAGAAGTATATACCGAATAAGAGAGGTCCCAGAACTGAGCCCTGTGGGACGCCACTTGTAACTGGTTTGGATTCGTACATGGCACCTGCTATTCTGACCATGTGGGTTCTATCTCTGAGCCAGTTTGCAACCCATCTTGTGATATAGGGGTTGATATTTAAGCTGGTAAGCTTATTTATGATGCCAGAGTGGGGTATTGTGTCTAAGGCTTTTGCGAGGTCCAGGTAGGCTGTGTGGACTACCTTGCCCTCATCTATGGCTTTGGAAACTGTTTCAAAGAAATCAGCTAGGTTTAAGAGGCAAGATCTGCCCTTAACAAAGCCAAATTGGGTAGGGTCCAGTGTCTGGAGGCTCCCAATATCTTTGTTTATGAGTTCCATGATAATATGCTCCATAGCTTTACAGACCAGACTAGTCAGGCTTATGGGGCGATAGTTTCCGGGGTCCGTTGTGGCACCACCTTTGTGGAGTGGGACCACTGTAGCTGTACGCCATTCTTTGGGTACATATCCTGTAGTAAGGCTAAGTTTGAACAGTGACTTAATGTGAGGGTTCATTTCTTCTTGGAGCTCGTGTAAGACACAGCCTGGGACACCGTCCGGTCCCATAGATGCTGTGTTTTTTGCTTTGGAGAGGGCAGTTTTCACCTGTGCATCTGTGATGTCAGGGAGGTTACATTCAGTTGGGATATGCATTTGCTCCTTTGGAGGGGAAGGGGGGGAGAAGTTTGCGCTGAATCTGTCTGCCAGGATGTTGGCTATGTCTGTAGGTTCGGTATATTTTGTACCATTATGCAACAATTCAGAGCATATCTGGGAGTTTCCACCCATGTTCCTGACATAACTAAAGAAGGCCTTGTGATTATCTTTAGTGTCTAGGGCAATTTTTCTTTCAAAGCTGGCCTTTGATGATTTTATGAGGGATCAAAGTTTCTTGCTAATACTGATCAGACATGCCTTCCCTTTTTGGGATTTTGCTCTAACATGTAGTAGCTTCCTCCTTCTGTTGTATAGCTTATTTATGGCCGGGGTCCACCAGACCGGTCTCCTGTTTTTGGAGGAGTGAGTCTTGGTTTTATTTGGGATAGCACGATCCATGCATTCCTGCAGGTGCTCATAGAATGCATTTTTAAAGGATTCTGCAGATTGGGCTGTATTATCCTCTGGCCTAGGGGCTTTGAAGGATTCCACCTCAGTCTTGAGAAGTGCAAAGTTGGCTTTTGAGAAATTCTTTACAGTGATTTCCTTGGATGGGGGTGGGGACGGGATATGGATGTCCAGGGAAATTTGTTTATGGTCTGATCTTACCAATGAGGGGGCTTACCTCTGGTGTGGAACATAGAGTCCCCATGTTGGTGATGACCAGGTCCAATATGTTGTTCCCTCTTGTGGGAGTGGTGACCAGTTGTTCCATTGCGTTAGAGTTTATAAATTCAAGGAACCGTTGGGCGAGGGTGTTTGGGCTTGAGTAGTTTTCCCAGTCAATGCTTGGGTAGTTGAAGTCACCCAATAACATAGTGTTTGGAGAGACCTTCATATTCTCTAGTGTTCTCAGGAATGCCAAATGGGGTTCCTGTAATAGGGAGGGTGTTCTGTAGCAGGCTACAAACTGAAAGGCAGTTTTGCCCGCTGTTAGTTGCACATGGATGGTTTCCAATGCTTCGTGCAGTGCCACTAACCTGGAGGTGTAGGTATCTTTGATGAATATAGATACTCACCCTCCTTGTGTGCTTCGGTCATAGTTTTGGGGCCGAAACGCATGGTATGAGTTATAACCTGGTAGTGCTTGGGTGCTCTCAGGAGCCTTGAACCAGGTTTCTGTTACTGCACAGACATCGATTTTCTCCATACTGAGGAGATCCTCGAGTGCGTGCATCTTGAGATTTAGACTTATGGCTTTGAGTAGCATTACCTTAAGTTTTTTTATCCTTGGGTTGTCTATGGAGGTGGGTTTGTCCTTTGAGCCTTGCCTAAAAAAGGCACTATGGGGGTGGCAAGAGCCTTGGCCAGTATACGAAAGCCTAAGGGTGACAGGTGCAAACCATCCCTAGCAAAGCAACGTGGCTTGTCGAGCATGTCACCCCAGGTTGACAGACACTGGATCCCCTTTGAATGACACCAATACTTTAGCCAGTTGTTGAAAATGATCATTTTGTCTTTATACTGTGGCATCATTCTTGGTGAGGGCAAGATGCGACTCAAGGTCAGGGTCATACCAGCCTGGGCTACATGGTCAGAGAGCTCCTCTACATCTCTTTTCATGTAGTCCAGGGAGGTACGTCTCAGGTCATTCACACCAGCATGGACAATGATGGAGTCATACTTGTATTTGCTTTGGAGTGACCTGAGTGCTTGCATTATGTGGCAGATCCTGGCACCCGACAGGCAGCTTACAGTGACCTTCTCCTTGCTCAGTCTGGTGAGCGGGACGTCAGTGTGCCGGACAATAGAGTCCCCTATAACAAATGTATTTTGTGTGTTGTTTGGCCTTAAGGGCTGTGACTGTGAGGCACACTGATTTTGTGAGATATGTGATTCGTGGGTATTGTTGAGGGGTGGCTGTTGCTTGGATATCTGCTTAGGAGGTCTTTGCTGTTTAGGTAGATTTTTATTTAGAGCCTCTGAGTACGTTTTTGTGTGTTTATGTGTTGGGTATGCAGATGCAATAGGTCTGTGTGAGACTGGATTTGTGGTGTGGGTTGTTACCTTTTCCTCCTGACTGTGCCAGTCTTGGGTTGAGAGAGCTCTGCCTCCAGTTTGGCTGTGTAACTGCATTTCTCACATGTATTAGAGTTTGTTGGAAGAAGAAGAGGGTTGTCTGTGTACATAAGGCAATTTTAACATTGCCTCAAAATTCCCAGATTCACCAGCTGGACTGGAGAGTAACCTTGAAACTGACCCTTGAACATACCAAATTAGTATAGGGAACTGTTTTTTTACTGATCAGATTAGGGAAGGGAACTGATTTTTCACTTGATCAGGAAGGACCAATCGGGAGCCTAATACTTATGAGAAGTCAATGAGGGTGTACTGCTTTAGTAGTTAGTGTTTCCTTATAAGAGCTGAGCAAGTGCAGGGCTTTAGAAAGAGAATAGAGTGATTACTTTGAGAGTTTGAACAGTTCTAAGGGAAAAAGTGAAGAGCAGACTTTGTGGAGCCTGGAATAGTTTAAACCTGTTTAGGCGGCGCTGCAAAAAGAGAGTTGTAGGGTTTAAAGAGAGAGAGAGATCAAGGAGTTTAGAATTGACCCAAAATGGCCAATAAAACTACAGCTTCTAGGTAGAAACCACTCATCCAGGGACAGGGAGGCTGTTCAGTGTTAACCATTCCCACTGGTGAACACAGAGACTTCCCTTTAGCCCAAGCAAGCACTGGCCTTCTAGAAACTTCCAAGCAGTTCAGAACAGCAAATCTGTAACTGAACTTTCTTAACTTCTGTAAATAATTATATGTCAGTTGTGAATGTCAACATAATTATATGTCAGTTGTTAATGTCTGTTGTGAATGTCAACATGATTCATATGCTGGTGTTACAAATGTATTAGAACTGTATATGTGCATATCAAGCTGCTAGTACAGAAGTGTGTGTAAAAAAGGGTTTGTACAGTACTGAGCTAAGAGGTGTGACCACAGTGTACCCTGCTAGAAAAGAAAAGAAATGTATTTACACTGTTGTAGCTGTGTAAACGTATATATTTTTAATAGTGAAAACTGGAACATAAAAGGTTAACTTGCAAAACTTCAGGAAAATAGTTGAAATTAAATTGTTTTATAACCATGTAATAAAATAGATGGTTTCAATGCAGCAAGGAGACAGGATGTCTAAAACTAGGGAAGAAAAATAACAACTTTCAATGGACTGGAAGTACATGTTTATTAAAACAACATAACACCTCAGCCAAAAAGCCCTCCAAGAGAGTATCAACAGACTTGCGTCATAGTGGCCTGTAGTACTTTCTGCAGGTCTGTTGATACTCTCTTGGAAGGTCAGCTTTCCTCTCTTTCTTTCACTGTTGTTAAGCATGTCTAGTGCTCTTTTGTTTCATTATCTACTGTGTACCTCTGCTGTTTACTGTGGTTGCGGATTTATATTTTTATTAGTAGATGTGCCTTCTATTGTCAAATTTGATTGAGTTTACAGTTGTGCCATATTACTGCAAGTGTCTGTTTTTCATTACTCTCAGTAATTATATAGTCTCTAAAAGTTCTAGCTGGCATGCCTCTATTATCTGTTAAGGTCAGCATCTTCGAGGGGGGGGGGCAGATAGTCTCTTATCTTGTTATCTATGTCACCTCTATCCTGCCTTTTTTTTTTCTCACTGACTGAGCATAGTTTGCATTCTCCATTCTTCTGGAATTAATTGCTTCTCATTCCATTTCCTCGTATGTAATATGTTCCAAACCCTTCTGTGAGTTTTTTGCTTTTTTTTTTTTGTAACCTTTGCAAAACTGCCATTCATCTACAATATCTATGATAGTCCCCACTTTGTCACGTGTTGTTACCATTAATGTAGCTGGGTGAATAGCCAGGGATGTGAAGCCTTTTTCAGCTAGTTTCCTCTTCAGAAAGTCTGGTTGTTTGCAACATTGATGTAAGTCTGTAAAAAGATGTTCCACAAATGTTATGT